>NC_134272.1:74666862-74669362 GCF_031893055.1 Leptodactylus fuscus | reverse complement strand
TCTAGTAATGTAGTAATGTAGGTGTAGGACGTCACTCAGTACTATTGTTAACCCTGGAAGGACCGGACTGTCATGGGCATCCTGTTTGCCTGGATTGGTTTTAATGAATTTATGTTGGATAATTTTACATAAAAAATGTGCAGCTCTTCCACAGTTTACCACTGCATGTGCACACGGCCTCATGGACACAGGTTTTGTTTCTGGATTATTGTGTGAGAAATATGGCTAAAACATGTCAAGCTCCCCCATATTATCTACACGTGTGAGCGACGACCAACTGAGGATTAGTGAAGAAAGGGTTAAAATGAGGAGCGTTGCATTAGGGAATGTGAAAGGGCTGCTTACAAAGATGTGTCATTAAAGCTTTCTATACATCCCTAGACTGTTGTCTCCTTGTCCTGTTGTTTTGGTGTATGACTTTGATATATGACGTATGTTATTAGCATACATACATCACGTTATTGGGGAGGGGGCCATACACGGGGCCCAATTTAATTTCAAAAGTAGTTGCCTGGAATTTTTAGAATTTTTATTTTAGATCTATACCACATCCAGCCTGTTCCCAGTTTTCTTAAAGGAATTGTCCTATGACAGATATTTATGTCATATCCACAGCACCACCCCTAGGCCCCCACCTATCTCTGACGTTACCTGATATCTTTTCCATCGTAAAGTAAAGACATCACTACAAAATGATTAAATCCAAATGCTTTTTTTTTTTATTCATCCGATCTACAGCGATGTTTCAATACAATACAATATTGCAGCATCCTAGCAAAACCCTTCAAGAGGCTGCAGTTTGCAAGTCAGCCACTGGGTGGCCCCAAAGACAAATATGGTGTATGTATCTTGTGACAGAGTATATCGAAATTGTGTTTTATTTAAAGCTGGTCATCATAGGTATGTACAGAAAATGGTCAACTGGTTGGGAGCAGTTTTAGACATAAAATGGCCATAGGCAACCAGTAAAATATATCGGGATAGCCTAACCTTACATGAGTGCAATGCTGCGACTGTACAACATTCCAAGAGTGTATACAAATGATATCCCCCTCCTCCTACTTACTAGTGTGTTGAGCAGGTTTGTGCTATGATCTCGCACACATGATCATATCTACAGTGCATGCAATATGCCCCATATATCACTAGGGGGGGACACTCCGACTCACCTAATGCTATATGCCCATCAGTAATAAAGTAAACTGCAGCACATCTGTCCAGGCAGTACTTTTACCAAATAGGGTCTGAGGCAGCTACAGACTATTCCCTGTCATTGTGTGGAAACTGTGATGTCATCTGGATGCCATCCAGAACCAGACTGATTTCCGCAGCTTTAGTAGTGACCACAGGTTATCCTTGTTGTTATCACAAGCCAATGAGTGATGTGGCAGAATAGATCATCGCAGATACTGCACTTACAGAAACTCTGCATGTTCACACTGGAAAAACTCAGAGCAGATTAACTCTTGCCTGTCTTGGAATCGATTTTCCTTATTTATAATGCTTTTCTGCAAATTTGCAGACATATATATATATATGGTAGGTCAGTCATTATAAGGCGCTCACCATGCAGCCCTGGAAATATAAGGGAAAAGCCAACATGAATGTCTAGCGCCGTGATCAGAAGGTTACATTAGATGAACCCCAATGATAAGACATTGCTGATTTATCCGAGCAAACAACTTATACAGGGGTTTTTTGGTCCGGAACCTGAGGCAGAGGCCGCCTTATGTTCCAGACCAAAAAACGAGTAGCCGCGACTGCACCGGCATCCAGTCGGGCACTCCACTCCAGATTAGGCCCAATGAATGAGCCTAGTCGGGAGGAGAGAGTGTCTTCAGGCGAATTCACCTGAAGAATGAGCATGTCACTTCCTGGAATAAAGAACTGACTGGCTCCCATTGATTTCAATGGAAGCCGTCTTTTTGGTCAGGATTTTGAGGCGGATACAGCTTCAAAATCCTGACCAAAAAACCCCGTGTGAACTTACCCTAAGGCTCTATTCACACGGAGGAAAATGGTGAGGAATTTGGTGTGGCATTTCAGCGCTGAAAAAAAAGCTTCCCATTGACTTCAATGGGTTCCTTTTTGTGCTAGCAGAAATTCCACACCAAATTCCTCAACATTTTCCTCTGTGTGCATGGACCCTAAAAAGTACCTGAGTGTTCATTAGAGTCTATCTATCTATCTATCTATCTATCTATCTATCTATCCATCCTTCTATCTATCTCCTATCTATCTATCTATCTATCTATCTATCTATCTATCTATCCATCCATCCATCCTTCTATCTATCTATCTATCTATCTATCTATCTATCTATCTATCTATCATATCTATCTATCTATCTCCTATCTATCTATCTATCTATCTATCTATCTATCTATCTATCTATCTATCTTTCTATCTATCTATCTATCTATCTATCTATCTATCTATCTATTTATCTATCCATCCATCCTTCTATCTATCTATCTATCTCTCAATGTATCTATCTCCT